>NW_027280164.1:2500-20000 GCF_046629955.1 Centroberyx affinis
GCTAGTTCCTTACTTTTTTTTGCAGATGCACACTGTTCGTCAAACAACAGCAGAGGACTAATTGGTTGGTAAATAACTGAAATTCATCCAGTTGCAGTTGGCATGCAGTCTTCCCATTTAAAAACAACCAAACCTTCCTCATTAGCGACTCCCTGTATTCAGCGACATCAAGGAGGCCTCCTGCATATTTACTGTATTACTGAGAAGCGAGATGGTAGCGACCACCTGGATGTGACAATATTCATTAATTACCATTCATACCACTGTCTCTGAAATATTCCCATCTGAATAATCAACGTTGATCAAACTTACACTTCTTCTGTGTACTACTACAATTCTCCCTCCTCTCTTTCACTGTCACTTACACAGTCAGTGGCTTTATTGTCATGATTGTTTAGCAGAAACAATATTGCCAAAGGAGGATATAAAATGTGAATTTTCTGAAACCAGCAAACAACAGCTTGTACTTTCAAACATAATGAAACTATTTGGTTTGAAAACATGTACATAATCATCAATATCTATAGTGGCAAAATAGTTCCAAAATTAAGAAAATGCAGTAATACAAATCATTCAAAAGCCAGTAATGATTGAATTATTTTCTCTCTAATTTTCTAATACTGACACACACACACACACACACACACACACACAGCCAGACATACATGCATGCATTTTCTCTCCTCTCTCTCCCCGGCTGTCTTGATGCGAGAAAGCGTTAGTGGCATTTCCCGGCAGGTCAGTTTGACCTTCTCCTGTTCGTTTAGCCTCTCCTGTCTCCCTCCTCCTCATCCCTCCATCACACATGGTAGGTGGCTGAACCGGAGGGACAAGCAGGCCTGACCCAGGTGTATTACTCTGTATTTACATTTAACTGATACTCTTATCCACAGCCACTTACATTGAGATAAACAGTAGAATAAGCTTTAAGTCCTTGATCACCAAAAAATGAATGCAACCAGAAACTAGGAGTGAATATCGTACATACACTTATATACTATACTGTACTTTAATATGCATATCAAGGATGGCACTGCAGTATACACACCCAGGCATACACACACACACACACACACACACACACACACATGGATGTCAGAAGCACACAAACACCACACACACAGCACTATTCAGTCATTGGGAGTGATTGGATGAGATGCAGAAAGAGAGAGAGAGAGAGAGAGAGAGAGAGACAGACAGACAGACAGACAGCCAGACAGAGAGAGAGAGAGCAAGGCTTTCATTAGGGAGACGACCTGCCAGCCTTTCGGTACACCGAGCCAAAGCCACTCCTCATTAGTCTGGTTTCCACTGCAGGGCCTAACAGGGCTAAACCGGACCACACTCAGTACTCAGATCATTCATTTCCCACAAAATAAAGACGCTGTATTTGATTAGCAGCCTGTTATTTAGGCACATTTTTAAACAGCTGCACATTCAGGCTAATATTACATTTGATCTTGTTTTCTGAGCCTTCGGAAGTGGTCCTGGCCCAGTATTGGCCCAGTATGGCCCAGTATTGGCCCAGTATGGCCCTTATGTGGAGAAGTATACTGACACCACAGCAATTACAGCCCTCGCAAACTGGCTGCCTGCTTGGCTGCCTGGCACTCCAGCACAGATGATTAAACCGGGATGCTGTGTGTGTGTGTGTGTGTGTGTGTGTGTGTGTGTGTGTGTGTGTGTGTGCGCGTGCGAGAGGACATTTCAAAAAACCATTAACTTATTTGTATTCATGTTTGTAGTTATTTTGGTTCCAAGCATAGACTATATTATACAGTAATCTGTAATATACAGTATAATAGATATTATTATAATATTACATGCTTATTACTTACTCTGTGATTGACTGGTGACCTGTCCAGGGTGTTTCCCGGCCTTCTGCCCAGTGCATGCTGGGATACGCTCCAGCCTGCCATGACCCTGAATAGGAATACGCGGGAAAAGAAAATGAATGAATGAATGAATCAATTATTGCATTGTGTTAAAGCCTTGTATCTGTGCTTCTCATAACAATCTATAAGCTTATTATCAGCTACATAAAATGGCCCTGTCAATCATTTAACAATATCCAGGCCCTACTATATGGGAAATTACAGTTTTGAGAGATACAAAGACATAAGAGTGATTTGCTTTGACAGAATAAGTCAAATATACTTTGAGTTGAGTTAACAATCTCCCCAGTCCTCAAAAAGTTCAGTCTGCAATTTTAGCTGGAAAATGTGCTGATCATACTGCATGGACAATCACAATGTAGATAGCTGATCTGTTCTGTTATGGGATTGTTCTCGTTCTGTAGTGCAATGTGATTCAGTTTGTCACCTGCTGCTTTGGCAGTGTATGGGAATCCTGATGTCATGATGTCACTGAAGCAGCCACTGGATTGAATTGAAGTGAATTGAGAGAGACGGAGACAGAGAGAGCAATAGATCGATATATAGAGTTACAGACACACAGAATTAGAGCTGCAACGATTAATCGATTAGTTCATGAATATTAGATGTGAATATTTTCTGGTTCTTTCCTCCTCTATGACAGTAAACTGAATATCTTTGGGTTGTGGACAAAACAAGACATTTGAGGACGTCATCTTGGGCTTTGGGAAACACTGATCGACATTTTTCACTATTTTCTGACATTTTATAGACCAAACAACTAATCGATTAATCGAGAAAATAATCGACAGATTAATCGACAATGAAGATAATCGTTAGTTGCAGCCCTACACAGAATCAGACAAAGACAGTGATTGATAGATATAGAGACAGACACACACACACAATGGCTACTACAATGTCCAATATGCCCTTACTGGCTGTCGAATGAACACTATATGGAACTATATGGAACTGTTGAAACTTTACATTATTATAGATATTAGTGATTATGCACTGTTGTCCAGAAACCAAATAATGAATCATCCCAATATGGTTTGAATGAATTATTATTATTATTATTTTTTTATTGGGTCTGATAAACAGTCATGACGATGAAATAGTAAAGAGAGCAAGATAGTGATAAAGATAGAGGGAATGATGGGTAGAAATAGAGGGAGAGGGAGAGAGAGAAAGAGAGAGAGTTAGCAATGTTCATTTTGTCAGCCACTGCAGCAGTGATGTAATGGTCCAGACACCCCCCCCCCCCTTCCTCTCTTAGACTAGACTCCCCTCCTCTCATCCATTCTCTCTCTCTCTCTCTCTCTCTCTCTCTCTTCAACCACCCCTCCACTGCATCTCTTTTCTTCCCCTTCAGTCGTACCTCTCTTTTTCATCTCCCTCTCCCCCTTCCTCTCTCTGTCTCTCCCTGTCTTCCATTCAACATCTCTCTCTCTCTCTGTGCTTTGCCTTTCCAGCTTACTCTCACTCTTTCTTTCTGTTTCTCTCTAGCTCTCTCTCCCTCTATTTCTCTCTCTCTCTCTGTCTCTCAGAGTAACTGTCTTCATTAGCATGACAAGTATACTTGTGATGTCAAAGCACTCATACATATTAATGAGAATTAATCTGAAATTTACAAAAAGCAAATTCATACAGGCATACAGTATTTGTATTTGTAAATCCTGAAAACCCACCTGTTAACCAAGGCCTATGGCCTCTAGTTAACTCTCTCATCCCCGCCAATTATTGCTATTATTTTCTGTTCTTGTTGTTATTATTATTATTATTATTTTCTGTTCTTGTTGTTATTATTATTATTATTATTGTAGATGTATCTCTCTCTCTCTCTCTCTCTCTCTCCCTCTCTCTCATTCAACAGCTTTACTGGCTTGACTGTGAATCAGAAAAAATATTGCCAAAGTAGTATACAAGATGTCAGTTTTCAAAAGCCAAAAAGCAGCAGTTTATACCTTCAAACCTTTAGAGATCTTGCCCTCTGTCCATGTCTCCATGCAGACTGTGGAGACAGAGAGTTCAGGCTGAGGCTGGCACTTCTTGGGCCGAAAACTTTGATATGTTCGGGAACCGAGTCGTTTCTGATCGGCGAAGCAGATTACATAGTTGTCTACTCTCCTCTATGTCTCTGATGGCCTTTATGTGCAGAACGATCTGCTGTTTGGGTGGATCATGGATGAATGCCTCATGAGATGTTAGGTGTCAAAGTGTCGCTGTCCCCACTAGGGTTGGACAGATATTAAATATTAGATATCGTCCAGTCAGTGTCGTCCACCTCTGATATGATGGATATGATGCAGTTTGTTTGATTACGTATTTATTGCATAAATGATCAATATTTCCCTGGTTGCCTATGAGAAGCCCTTAATCTGAATTTATTCTTACGCAACATTTTGATCAGATTCCAAACAAGTATGCACAAATACAGTATATTTATTCTTATCCTGGGTTTCAGTGGAGAGTTTTAGTGTCCCATGATGCTGTTTCAGAGGCTTTTCCACCCTGACAAGAATAAAATTCTGAGGGAAATACTGAATACTTCTTTTTGCATGAAATTAATCAAATGTTCACAATACAGCAAAATATTCACAGCATTCCCTATCTTGGTTTGTGTGGGATACATTAATCAGAGCTAAATCTGATCAAAACTGTGTGTCTTTACACACTTTATGGACATAGGCACCTGAGTGATGGAGATAAAAGACGGGATAACAAACTTTTTCATCTCTACTTCCAATTTCTCTCTAGTCATTTTATTGCAGTTATGCTCCACTCAGTTTTGACGACTGAGTGATGAACAAAAGCCCGAATTAAACTAGAAGAACTAATTAAACTAGAAGGACTGAAAAATGGTCTTTGTGTTGTAGACAGTTATATTTAATGGATGACAAGGTTTTATGTCTTATTGGTAGACGGTATTGTCCAAAGTTTGATTGGAAGTAAAATAGAATAGAATAGAACAGAATAGAATAGGTCTTTACCAAGTTCAGGTTGAATTTGTGCTGTACAGACCCAGCAGTTCATACACACAGTACATACCGTGTAGTCAACTCATTCCCTGTCTAAATTAGATAACAGTTCATCCATTCATTTCATAATTAATTATACAGCGGTTCAGTCAGAAAACACAACAGTAGAGGAACATATTATAACATTCCTGAACATTGTTCAGCCGTAAAGGCCGACTGATATGACTGAAGTGGCAAATTGGGAATGAAACCCTCGGCTCTCTCAATGCCATGCTGCACCAACACAGAAAGCCTGGAAGGTGCGATTCTCTCCAAACTGTATTTGCATCTTGCACGTAAAACTCATTTGCTGCATGGGTCTTGCGCTCATCCCAGCTCATTTGAATACAATGTTTGCTCCGGAGTGTTTTCCCCCCCTTTGGCATCTCGGCGTGATGATGCACATTAAAACCTAGTGGCTTTGTTTTGACGCTGGGGGCATCAACTGTCCACAGCGGTGGAGGCTGGAGATTGCATACGTGCAGACACACACATTCACACACACACACACACACACGCGCGCGCTCACACACATATGCACACACACGTAGCTCAGAGCACCCAGTGATCCTCGGGGGAGCAACTGAGGAGGAGGTTAATGAGGAGAGGGATGATAAATGAGAGGCTAATAGAGAAGAATCATCTCTTTGCCTAGCTTAAACCCTGGGAAGATAGTGTTAGATCTATTTGGCCTCTTTTCATTTCAAGTTTTTAACCACTCTTTGCTTTTTCTACTTTTTTACGGGTTCGTCGCATGGACGTAGTATTGATCGGTTTGGAACGAATAGGGGGAATAAATTGAACTGGGAGTTGCACTCACACTGTAATTACTGATGGGAAAGTTAAATGTACTGATGTCCTATAGAATTTCAGGGTGTATTGTCTAACCTAAATATTTTATTTGAATATCGAGTTTATCAACTCTAAATTAATATTTCTTGCCAAGCATTTCAGTAACAACCTATTTAAAAAAAAATGCACCAATCCGCCAATAATAAACCAATCCGTGTCCAATCAGAGTGACCCACAATTTTTTTTAAACTGGAGGTCAATAATTGTATTGATTACATCTCCATGTAAAACACAGGCCTGCTTTGCGGTATGAGCTGCTTTTACAGTAATAGGCTTGACTTTAGACATCTGACTTTAGAAAATGCGCTGTTGAAGAAATGCTAGTAATACATTGAATTGTAGTCTGTGAAGCCATATGTGACTGATATATGTGGTCAATATTGACCTTTTATTAAAGATCGGATATGGTCCCGTCAGTGTCGTCCACCTGTGATATGATGGATATGATGCAGTTTGTTTGATCTCAAATTTATTGTATAACTGATCAATACTATACTGTGTGTCTATGGGAAGCCTTTAACCTGAATTGATTCTAATACAACATTTTGATTTGATTCCACACAAGTATGCATAAATATCATATGTCATTACTGTTATTGTTCGTCTTATGATTATTATCATCATCCTGGGTTTTCAATTTAGAGTCCCAATGTCTAAATGCTGTTTCAGAGGCTTTTCTACCCTGACAAGAATCAAGTTCTGGGGGAAACACTTGATTCCTAGTCTATATGTACAGTAGTCATTACACATTGTTCCGTGCTGTGGAAACTGTCTTCATAGTACATCCTGTACTTGGCTGTGAGAGTTATATCGCAGCACCATACAGGCACAGAATAGGTACAGAAATGCAGAGCACACACTCATTAAAAATTAAAAATTCATATAACCACCTGATTCCAAATCAAACTGTGTAAGAAGCCTTTTTATTAGCGAGCCATCCAGGGCTTTTTCACCGCTGAAAGACTTTGAGGGATCAGTGTGTCTGTCGGCGCTCCTCTGGGAGGCACACGCCGGTCCAGTCACATTGCAAATACATAAGCCGCTCGCATTTTCACAGCAGGAAAAATGCTAGTTCATCTTAAAACACACGCACTTGCGGCCATGCACTTATACAGTATGTGCGTGCACAAATACACACAAACACATACACACACACACACACACACACACACACACACACACACACGCACGCACACAGCACCCCCTGCAGACTCCATTAAATATGGGCTGACAGGTGGCTGCTGGATGTGCTGTCCTAGGGGACAGAACAGAGCACTTTCATCAGTGTGTGTGTGTGTGTGATCAGAGTGTGTGTGTGTGTGTGTGTGTGTGCGTGCGTTGGGGGTACAGGGTTGCATAATGGATGAGCAGGCAAGACCTTCACACTAAGGAAGGAGAAGATGGCTTGAGGTTCTGCATCCATAACTCTCTCTCTCTCTCTCTCTCTCTCGCTCTCTCTCTATCTATCTTTAGTGACTGTTTGCACTGCTGCTGTCCCCTTGAAAACTCTGGATATTGTATGTGTATTGTGTGTCAGTCCTCATAGTCATAATTTATCTGTCTTGGCAGCATTGGCTTCCTGCATACAGCAAACGGTTACCATGGTAACCCAATTTAGCTGTATCGATTTAATTAACAATGTCGTAGTTATATATCAACCCATTTGCTGATTCGCAATCGTGAATGAAATGTCTGCAGTGCTGTAACGTATACAGCTTCATCTGCCTCGAGTGGTACGTGTGTGTGCAAAGACACACACACACACACACACACACACACACACATACACACACACAGTTTGGGGTGAAAGCGACAGTGTGAGGCAAAATATGTCTCCCTGTTGGTTAAAGACTAGGTGCTATGGAGCCGTCAGCGCATGCTGCAGACTGCAGTGGTGGGGGTGAGCTAACAGTTCAATGGATACCCTGAAAGCACCATCTGTTAAGCACTAAATACCAGAGACACATTCTACTGCTGCTTAAGATGGAAGACACAAGTAAAGCAATGCACAACCAGAGTTGAGTGGAAATGTGTGAAGATACCATTCCTCCACCATGAAAAGAATGTAACAATAGCAAGAATTGAACACGCCACTTTCACATGTTCCATCATGTGAAAAGGTTAGCAAAACAACTTAGGGTGAAGGTAAGGCAACTAAAAGGTTAAATTTAGGGTAAGGTTTTGGTCATGGCTAAATAAGAAAAAGAGACTGAAAATGAAAACTACACTTTTGGAACCCAGGTCTTCAGAGTTGAAGGTAAATCTATCGGGCTGTCAGAACAGAAATGCTTAAGCATGGTTCATTTCTGTGCTGTTTTTGACTTGGAAATGAATTTCATCACTGATTTTTTTTGTTTAGATAATGTCGGCTCTTCAGGTAGTTAACCATAGTATCTGGTCAGCTAACCTTAATACTGGCTAGTTGCATGTTAACATTATTGATTGCTTTGCTAAATTAGCCTCCTGGCTAGTTAGCTAGCTACTTCTCAAGCTACAACTCAGTGTGTTGGAGTAGAGTCTATAGGGCTAAAACAAAGCAGTTACCTGTCACAGTAACCTGGATTTGGATACAAATCTACCATATCCTTAAATCTACCTATACTTAATATTCTGAATATATTCTGAATATCAATCTTCCACTAGATTCGGATTTCTGAAATTCAGGTGTATTAAATGACTTGCACCAGGGTTTCCAAACATTTTCATGTCAAAGACCCCATATAGTTTCTCCTTGGACCGCAGGCCATATCATAAGATTTCATCCCAAGGAACCCCATCTGAGAAGGTTTTTGTACTAAATTAATATGATCTGATTAGCATTGTGTCCATAAGCGATGTGATGGTAAAATTAAAAGGTGGGTAAACTATGATCTCTAGTTGATGATCATCATAAGGCAAACAACCACCAGTATAAACAAAAAATAATTATATATAGGCCTACAGAAAAGCATTAATTTATGCTCCCCCCCCCCTTAAAATGTATCTCTATAAGCGCAATGAGACTGGTGAAACAACAGTGAAATTAAACTATCCTTCATTTTGATGGAGGACCCTCTGGAACCCATCATGGACCCCTGGAAGTCCCACGGTAGCAACTACTGATCGAAGCCATTGGCCCAAAAATGGAAGGCACAACCCTGGTGGTCTAAACGCACGGTCTAATTTAGACCCAGTCTGCTCTGGAGAGGCTGTAATGACATCCTGGACAAAGTGGTGAGTGAGGCTGCCAGAGACCGGCCATGGCTCCAGAGCCTCACCAGACCGGCTTCTGGTTTCTGTCTGCTGTTTCCCACTCTGTCACCACAGTTCAAATGTGTAACCAGTAAAGGCAAGTTTGTCTTCCTCATTTTTTTTTTTTTTACTCTTTCTATTAATTATGAGTCATTTCACTTTGAGGCATTTCATTTGCATTTTTATTTGAAACTCATGACCATACATAATTGAAGTTAAATGGATTGATTCATGTAGGGCAGTGCAGTACATCTCATCATGAGCCTTAACACGGCCTCTTTACACAGATTTGCGTTAGGCTTTTTGGCTATAATTGTCTGGAGAATTTTTTTTTTTCTCTGTGAAACCTTTTTATTTCTTTTTCATACCGTATAGATGTAGTCCCAACAAACCTGAGCTAAAAATGATTTTTGCCGTCAGTTATGATGTACTTTTCCATACCACAACCAGAGCCTCTTCAAAGAGAAGGGCCTAAAAGTCATTTCGAAAAAAGGGTCCACAGAGCACCAAAAAGAAAAAAAAAGTCCCCGCATGATTACAGTCTTAAAACTTCTCTTTGGTACTATTTACAGCAGAGCGATTTCTCTCTGGAGAGTGTTACCGTGGCGCTTGTTGCAGAGATGCGGCTTGTGCCCGCGGTGTGTTGTGTCCTGGTGTTACTGTACGAGCTGTGTGGGAACCAACCTGCATGTTTACACTGAGAACATACAAGCCTGTCCAAGGCCCGTCTCTGATGTATGACTCATTTATGACCTTCGGCTGTGCTTGTTGTCGACCCGATATGAAAAATAAAAAACGACTCCGCTTTTCCAAACACTGTCGGTTTCTGAGCTCCAAGGTCTTGTCTCTCTCTTTTGTCCTGGCCCTTAGCAGCTTCTCTGCGAAAGGTTGGCATTGATTTCAATTCAGTCCCTCGGCTATGAAGTACAAGACTAGACAGAATTGAATGAAGATAGCTCTTGATAATAAAGAAGAACCTGAATAAAGTTTGTCTATTGCATTAAAAGTGAATCTTCTTTCTCTCGGTCACTGACACAGAATTGGCTGGTTGGCTGGCTATCTCTGCCGTGATAGATAGATAGATAGATAGATAGATAGATAGATTTCATCAGGCTTCCTGTAATTGAAAAGCTGGCTGCAAGTGACAGTTACAGATTATATATCTGTTACGGTTTATGTGGAAAAGTTAAATGGTGGGAGGTTGCTCTCTCTCTTTCTCTCTCTCTCTCTCTCTCTTTCTCCATTTAACTAAACAAGGGATGGGCATGACTAATGTAAAACCAACAATGCAATCAAACTATATTTCCTCTCCTGCCCTCACTGTCCATTTAATTTAACTAAACCAAGTAATTAACCAATATTTAACACTACTGCATAAATAATGCGAAATCAACAGTGCAATCAAATTGTATTTCATCTACTCCTCTCTAGGGCTGGGGGGGATGATCGATTCTTAGATGCATCACAATTTAATCTTAAACAATTCCTCATCAGCAAATAACTAAATAATTGGATTTTAAAAACTTAATTCATGACATTTTGACTGCCCCTAAAGCAATTGGATGGTGCTACGTGAATGGACGTAAAACATAAAACATGTGCATCTTGTTTACATTCAAGTGAAGCTGTGAGAGATCGCTGAACAACAACATGGTAAATGTAAGTAGTTTTCACATGAACCAGCATGTGCAGATAAACCGGGACGTGGGAATTTTTGGCAAGCTGTTTGTACATTTACTACATTGCTGGTGAATGTACAGACTGACCGGTCGATGTATACATGTAGCCTACCACACTGTCTGTAAATATAGGAAATATGTGTACATGTACCACAGTGTAAGGTAATGTACAAATTGGCCGGTACATGTGCACATTGACCGTTTTTCCACATAAGCCGTAACATAGGCTATACACTGTACAGAGTTTATAGTATAGTAGTAGTCGTTTACGCATCATTCCATACCATCATATCAAGCTTCCATTTGTCAAACTATAACACAAGTCATTTAGTCTAGTCTTTTCTCTTAAAACAAGTGAAAAAAAAGCTGCTGATGTACTGAGATAATATCAATTCATTCCAATGCAGTTTCATCTGTTGGGAGAATTTTCAAGGCAGATCACTGCACTGGAATCAAGAAAAAAGAAAATGACACTTGATTCAAGACAATTCTTGAAACAAGTTGAATTGCATTAGAAACAAGTGGAATTTTCTCACATTTTTCACCATTTTTTCACTTGTTTAAAGAACATAACCCATGAAGACTCAATGCTAGATGACTTGTTAAGGTGGATACTTCTTGCACTGCACACGATTTTGCAGCTCTTTCATAATCAAGCACATTAGCATCCTGGGCTTGCGAGCGCGTCTTTTTTTCCCCCCCCGCTTCCCATTCTCTCCTTCACAGTCCCCCTCTTCCTCTTTTTTTTTCAGCGGAGATCGAGAATGTCAGCCATCTTTTCCCGCATGGCGGAGAAAAGCCTGCGGGGGCTGCTGACTCATGCAGCTTCCCTCTTTAGAAAAGCAGCAGCCCCTCATCAGCACTTAAACTCCCCGCTAATAGAGACGTATTATTGAGGTAGGGAGGGAGAGGCAGGGGTCGGCAGAGGCCCGACCTGTCAGTCAAATTACCCCATTGCCAGATTGAATCACTTGCTTTAAGAAAAATACGATTTTAAGACTCAATACTCGATAAATGACTGATTTTTTTGCAGTGCAAGATCTAAAATTTGCAACTTTGATATGACAAGGATATGCTGTGACATGGACTCTGTGTTCCCATGGAATATTTTTTTTACATACGTTGATTGCCGTCACGTTGGGCGCTGTGGCGAGTGAGTTGTTGTCTTCATTTAGGCGATGCCTCTGGGGCCTCCAGACCAGCTGTCTTCCTCCCGTTACACCCCACCAGCTCCACGCTCACTGTCTGGCCCATGTGACCGTGCATTAGCTGATTGCTTTCGAACACGATACGGCGGTGCAGAATGACAACGGCAGCGTGAGCCGTCGAAGAGCGATGCTATGTAAACTAAAATGCCTCCTCAAACTGTGGGAGGAAAATTAGATCTTCTGCCAAGATCAGAGATAAAAAAACAACTAAACAATTGAAAATAAAGGCTTTTTGGACGCTAGTCAGGAAGACGAAACGCATAGACAATAGGCATCTATCTGTCTGTGTGTTTCTATGTATCAATTATATACATAAATGGAAATGTTAAGATGCGTCATTTTGCGTAAAAGTACTGGAATGTGTGTGCTGTTTGGTATGCTTCATTTATGGTGTGTATTGCTGCATATTGGCAACTCTTATGTAATCCAATTATTTCAAGTTAAAAATAATGTTCTGATCTCTCTGCATACATCAGTCTTGCTGGAGGGAGCTCAGTATGCTTTTGAATACTGATGAATACTGGTTTTATTTTAGAAAACAGCTGCTTTGTGCTACAGAGGCAGAATGAAGAGAAGAAAATCCACACTTGGCATGAAATTTATACATTTATTAGCCGATGTTGTTGTACACCTACATCATTTTTACCATAAATTATCTGTCCCCTAAATGTCACATCCTGGCAACTTGGGTATCAGAAGATTCTGACATATTTACCACACTGTTGGCTCATTCACGTGTGCTCAACTTGTCATTACGATATTTCCCGACAGCAATCGAAGGCAGCAGTTTATTAATTATTAACTATTCCATTACATCACCGTGCATCCATCTCAGTTCGGTACACAAACAACAGATGTTTGTATCAAACTGTGGGTGTTTGAAATCAAATGATCACCACAACAAATGGTCGGTGCTTATGGCGATGCATAATATTCGTAAATTATCGTGACAATGCTTTAATATATATTTCTACAGATGGGTAAGAAAGCCTTCATCATGTTTGCGTGGAATAGCTTGCAGAAATACTTGAATCATAATGAACTCTACCTGCCCTCCTCCTCTTCTTCTTCTCTTCCTCTCACTTTTTCTATGATTGCCTATTACTCATTATAAAATGTGTTTACTGTTCTGTCTGTAACTGAATGTGCTGCTGCAGTTTTGGCCAGGTTTCCCGTGGAGTAAAACCCTGACCAGGTTAAATGAAATCCATGAAAATATTGATCTGCTTTTTCATAATTTCCAGGTGTGACTAGGAGGCCGTCCCGCTCCTCGGCTCTCAGTATTCCTCTGAAGATCCTGACTGTCAACCCCCTGAGATAACCAGAGAGAGGACAGAGCTTTCTTTTGCATCCGGCTTGACTCATCAGCGGACGTCCCACACCACCTTACCAGGTAAACACACCGGCCGTATGTGTTGCCAGATTCCATCAATGCTTTCTAGCTCAATCACAGATTCAATCTCACTCCACTAAAATCCAACCCAAATGAGATCTTTTGCTAGTGTCCCATTTTGTAAACAAAAACAAAGGCACTTTTTCCTGCACAAAGACATTAAAAATAGAGTGACTCAGTGGGAAATGGCCTGCTGTTCCTATGCCATATGTTCACTGTCATTTGTCACTGATGCGTACTAAATTTAGACCTACCATCAAGGCTGATATATGGGGCCGATATTGGCTTTTTATTAAAAATCAGGTAACGGTCAATGAATGTCGTCTACCACCGCTATGATGGAGGTTCCTCCCTTTTTTTTTTTAACTAAACCAGCTTCCCAGTAGAGCTGCAACGATTAATCGATTAGTTGTCAACTATTAAATTAATCGCCAACTATTTTGATAATCGATTAATCGGTTTGAGTAATTTTTTAAGAAAAATAAGTCAAAATTCTCTGATTCCAGCTTCTTAAATGTGAATATTTTCTGGTTTCTTTACTCCTCTATGACAGTAAACTGAATATCTTTGGGTTGTGGACAAAACAAGACATTTGAGGACGTCATCTTGGGCTTTGGAAAACAATGATCAACATTTTTCACCATTTTCTGACATTTTATAGACCAAACAACTAATCGATTAATTAAGAAAATAATCGACAGATTAATCGACAATGAAAATAATTGTCAGTTGCAGCCCTACTTCCCAGCTTCAGAGGTGTCAGTCTGTAAAACCTGCAGTGAAACCTGCCTCACTCTGCCTTAAGCAGCTGCAATGGAGAGTTTTAGTGTCCCATGATGGTCTGAATGTTGTTTCAGAGGCTTTTCCACCCCCGAATAACTGAATCCTGGTCATTTTTTGGCAAGAAAATAGTCAAATTAAAAGATCAGCAGCTTCACTGTCAGCCTTCAAAAACCCATATTCAACCCTATTCTACCACATCCATAAGATATGAGATGTGCTGGATAACTAGGTAAAAAGAGAGAAAAAATCAGAACATGAGACAGAGAGAGAGAGAGAGAGAGAGAGAGAGAGAGAGAGAGAGAGAGAGAGAGAGAATGCCTGTTACCTCCATAGATGAAATGGCTGTGGGCGGCAGCTGTGTGTGTGAGTGCAGGCTGCTAGGAGCTGTGAGTGGGAAGTGGGTACCGAGTGGGAAGAGAAGAGCTGCGAGAGACAACATGACGGTCGGTGCCAAGGCCCGACTGAAACAAAGGCAGTCACGCTTTCATGCCTTCCCTTTGTGTTCTGGACTCACGCAGAGACGGAGGTACAGGTAGCGAGCTTGCTGATGAGTTCTGTGTGTGTGTGTGTGTGTGTGTGTGTGAGAGAGAGAGAGAGAGAGAGAGTGATAATCAGTAGCTGGGTTTCCATCCCAGTATTTTCTTGCAAATTATGATGTATCCAGTGAGCAAGCCTGAATGGAAAGACCATAGAATTTCCTTCTTATTTAGTTTAAAAAATGTTTACATATGCTTTAAGCCAGTGATTCTCAACCTTTTTCATATCGAGGACCCTAATTTAGTCCACATTAGGGCCACTGACCCCATTTGATGAGATTTTCTCTCTCAAACTCAAATCTGAGAATATTTTTATTGTTAGATATGATTTTGTCCAGAATTCCATGACTATCTGTATAGTAGTTAGATAACAGTGAAACTATGATCAAAACATTCTCTAACTGTGTTAACTTCTTGTAAATGAAATAATGGTGGAGTTTAACAATGTATCAGTTTGCTGGGGACCCCCTGGAACCCGTGGTGGTCCCCGGGCCCCACGTTGAGAACCACTGCTTTAAGCGATAGATGCATGCCAACCCACCTAAAACAATTTCATTAGTATGGGTTTTAAAGGAGAGTTTTAGTTTCACATGATATTCTAAATGCTGTTTCCTGGGTCTTTTCCACCCTGACAAAGATGCTGGATCCTTGTAATTATTTGGAATTCATTGGTCATACTTAATCGCACTGAGTATCGGCACAAAATATCGGCACAAAATATCGGCTATCGACAGCTTCAATCCAAAATTCTTGGTATCAGTCTTGAAAACCCTTGTCAGTCGAACCTTAGTGTCCACTCCTGTTCTTTAACCAGTTTCACGCGTGCTAGCATCACCAAAATAACTAAATGCCACTCACTATTGCTATTCACTCACCATGTACAGTAAGTGGAAAAAAGTAAAGTCTCTTTGTGCCTGCCATGGTCATTCATATGTAATATGCGAATGTCATTATTTTGCCCACATAAAATTTATTTGTAGGCGAGTGCAAATAGTGATTCTGCCTGATTCCTAAACACAAACTCCCCCAAATGATTGTAGTACATATAAGATCCTTTGAAAGTTTTCAGAAAGACTGCACAAAGAGTTCAGCTATTTTGAATGGCTGCTATCATTGTGGCAATTTGAGTTCTCTGTTCAAGGGCTTGTTTGTGTTTGATTTACATAATTTTTTAGTGAATTAGAGGAAAAATCTGGTCTCTTTGCTCAAGCAACTGATTGGCAAAAAAAAAAAAAAAAAATGCACAGATTGCCCTTGCCACGCAATCTTAGTGAATCTGGACTTCAGTCTGTGGAGCAGAATGGAGTGTGTCACTGAAAAACCAAAGCCTGGATCTACTGGCCTTGGACCCGTGTAGAAGGAGTATGTGAGGAAAACAGAAAGAAAGAGAAATGACAAATATAATGAATATGAATAATGGGAATGGATGAATGATGAAGAATGAAAGTAAGACATTATCTAAAGGCTCAAATCAATGCTGGTTTGGTTTGTGTGTGTCTGTGTGCATGTGTGTATTGTATGTCAGTGTGTTAGTGTGTGTGTGTGCATACATGCTTGCTTGCATGCAGTATTCTTGACTCTTATTGATTTTTGTGCCTCCTGCTCTATATTTATTTTCTCTCCATTTTTTTCCCTGTTCTGTTGGCACTTACTGCTTTCAGAGGTGCGTTACAACTTTGTGTGAAACGCTCTTAAATTTAAATTGGATGCTCACTCTACGCTCAGATAAAGGAATAAAAAGCCTGTCATGCCCTCAGGACGACACGGAAGACACAAAGACAGACTGCTGTTTTAAAGGAGGTCACTCACTCAGTTTCTCTCGGACAGCAGCAAAATGTATCTGTCACAGCAGAAACAGTGAACCAGGGACTCACTGGTGTCTTTCTGTATTACACTATACTGTCCACCAAGCCTGAGGCACACAGGTTTAGGGTGATATGGGTTTTCTAAAATGCCTGGATTGAAGCTGCTGAGAGGTGATATTTTGTGCTGATGTAACATCTTTTTTTACTTTCATGCCAGACAATTCTGATAAATCACCAGGATTCAGTGCGCTCTTGTCAAGCCTCTGCAACAGCATTCAGACCATCATGGGACACTAAAACTCTCCATTGAAAGCCATATGAATGATATTCTTGTAGGTTGGTTAGCAGCTCCTTAGGGCAGAGCGAGGCAGGTTTCACTGCAGGTTTTACAGACTGACACCTCTGAAGCTGTGGAGTAAAAATAGACAATATTGACAGAAAGATACCTGATTTTGACTCTGTCCATATGAGAAGGCCTGTTCAGTGAGGGAGTTCATCCATGTATTGTGGATTACATTACATGACCACTGGACACCATGGCCTACTTTGACTCAATTATTCAAGAGAAACTCCATGCTACAGTGGAATCACCCTCAGGTCAAGCGAGTGCTTCCTAACATGACACAAATTTAAGATATTGCCTAGAACAGTTCCACACAAACACACACACAAACATGCAAGCAAGTCTGCACATGTGCACGCATTCACATACGTGCAACCGCACACACATGCATGCCCCACACTCGCACGCACACACACACACACACACACACACACACACTTAGAGGAACTCGATCTTGCGTCCCCAAGCTGCTTTCCTGTGCTCCCTGCCTCTTGCAGTGAGGCGGCTCTGAGTGGAGAGCCCTGCAATGCAGCATCTGTGTGACTCACACACACACACACATGTCCACACACACACACACACACACACACACACACACACACACACACAATGAGACACTGGCATGTGGAAGTGTTCAGATCGTAGGAGGGAGATGAGGAGAGAGAGAGAGAGAGAGAGAGAGAGAGAGCAGAGTGAGGGGAAAGAGAAAGCATGATGAGAGGAGGAGGAGGAGGAGGAAGAGGAGTGAGTAGGAGGAGGAAGGTGAAGGTGGG